>NC_056735.1:355947473-355987473 GCF_019279795.1 Protopterus annectens | reverse complement strand
TTCCTCTTTTCCTGTTACCTGGCAGCTTCATCCTTAGCATCTTTTTCTCAATATACTTTGCATCCCTCTCCTCAGCACATGTCCAAACCAACGTAATCTTGCCTCTCTGGCTTTGTCTCCAAACCTTCCAACCTGGGCTGACCCTCTAATATACTTATTACACTTACACAGTGCAAATCTTAACATCTTCAACTCTGCCACATCAAGCTCTGACTCCTGCCTTTTTGTCAATACCACTGTCTCCAACCCGTATAACATAGCTGGTCTCACTACCCTCTTGCAGACCTTCCCTTTTCACTCTTACTGGTACTAGTCTGTCACAAATCACTCCTGACACTCTTCTCCACCCACCCCATCCTGCCTGTACTCTCTTCTTCACCTCTCTTCCACACTCACCATTACTCTGAACTGTTGATCCCAAGCAGTTAAACTCATTCACCTTCGCCACCTCTACTCCCTGCATCCTCACCATTCCTCTATCCTCCCTCTCATTCACACACATATATTCTGTCCTAGTCCTGCCGACCTTCATTCCGCTTCTCTCTAGAGCATATCTCCACCTCTCCAGGGTCTCCTCCACCTGTTCCCTACTTTCACTACAGATTGCTATGTCATCTGCAAACATCCTAGTCCACGGGGACTCCTGTCTGATCTCGTCTGTCAACCTGTCCAACACCATTGCAAATTGCTGATCCTTGATGTAATCCCACCTCCACCTTAAACGCATCCGTCACTCCCACCGCAGACCTCACTGCTGTCACACTACCCTCGTACATATCCTGTACCACTCTTACATACTTCTCTGACATTCCCGACTTCCTCATACAATACCACAACTCCTCTCCAGGCACCCTATCATATGCTTTCTCTAAATCCACAAAGACACAATGCAACTCCTTCTGACCTTCTCTGTACTTCTCCATCAACAGTCTCAGAACAAACATGGCATCTTTAGTGCTCTTTCCTGGCATGAAACCATACTGCTGATCACTAATCATCACCTCCCTTCTTAACCTAGCTTCCTCTTACTCCTTCCCATAACTTCATGCTGTGACTGATCAGTTTAATCCCTCTGTAGTTACTACAGCTCTGCACATCACCCTTATTCTTAAAAATCGGTACCAAAACACTTTCTCCATTCCTCAGGCATCCTCTCACTTTCCAAGATTTCATTAAACAATCTAGTTAAAAACTCCACTGCCATTTCACCTAAACACCTCCATGCTTCCACAGGTATGTCATCTGGACCAACAGCCTTTCCATTCTTCATCCTCTTCATAGCTATCCTTACTTCCTCCTTGCTAATCCACTGCACTTCATGATTCACTATCCGCACATCATCCAACCTTCTCTCCCTCTCATTCTCTTCATTCATCAACCCCTCAAAGTACTCTTTCCATCTGCTCAATATACTCTCCTCGCTTGTGAGTACGTTTCCCTCATTATCCTTTATCACCCTTACACCTGCTGCACATCTTTACTAGTTCGGTCCCTCTGTCTAGCCAATAGGTACAGGTCCTTTTCTCCCTCCTTAGTGTCCAACCTTTTATACAACTCTTCATACGCCTTATCCTTAGCCTTCGCCACCTCTCTCTTTGCTGGATCATATAAATATGGGGAAATTCCTCAAGATTGGAGACATGTGCTTATTAAACCTGTCTTTAAGGGAAAGGGAGTAGGACAAACCCAGAGTCAGACAGATCCTTAAGTCTATTTTTATGTTGTGGGAAAATAACGGAGAAGGTAATACTGGATAAGTTATTGCCACAATTGGAAAGGTTGGGACTTGAAACCACATATCAGCATGCATATGTTAAAAATAGATCTATTACTACCTGTAACATGATGTTCTATAACAATATAATAGCTATGGATGAAAAATTGTGCTGTGTATAGATTTAGTGTCAGCATTTGATTGGGTCATACACAAAACACTGAACAATAAAGTAGAACAACTAGATGCTGATGTATACTTACTTGATAAGATGAATAGCTGCAAAGAATCCAGCACAATTGGACAGGTGAAATTCTTGGTTACAGTCAGGGTGTTCCACAGAGCTCAGTCGTTAAGTCCACACTTGTTTAGACTGTATCTTTCAAATCTATCTTTTTCATCTGAAGTGTTCTACAGTCTGTATGCAGATGAACTGAAACTGGGTAAACTGGTTACATGTGTTACAGACAGGGCTCGTCTGCAAAAGAACATGACTAAACTGACCATTTGGTTACAGGAGAATAATATGCTGATAAATACATCAAAAATGAAGCATGCAAGTTTTCGAAGACATAAATTGAAAGGTGAATATTTAATACAGCACACAGTGATTGAAACTGTAGATTAATTTAAGGAACTGGGTATATGGGAAGATCCAGCTTCAAGTTTTTCTAATCATATAAACTAATTGCTTAATGACAGTTACAGAACTATAGGTTGTATAAAAAGATTTATAAAGTCTAGGAAATCAGAAATAAAGAAGTTATTTTTAGTTGCATTACATCAACATTTGAGTGTGGAATAACAATATGGAAATCTTATAAGAAAACCAGTTTGAATAAACTGAAAAGAGTACAGCAGAAATATACCAAGGGGATCCATGGATGTAAACATTTAAGTTATTATGGATTATGGAAGACTAAAATATCTGAACATGTACAATGTCTCATATAGATATTTAAGATGAGGCCATATTTGGGTATATAGAGCATTTAGAAACAACTATCTCTAGAAATGTTTAGCATTATCAAAAAGTACTAGAGAATCATCAGACAACCTATGTAGAAGATTCTATAGGAATGAGAAGTGTATTAACTTGTTCTCTGACAGAGCAGCTGATGCATGGATGCATGGAACAGACTATCAAATTATATTAAAACAATCATTAGTTTAGATAATTTTAGAACAGCTTGGGCACTTACTATGGAACAACTGTTTTGGTATACTGGCGGGCTAGAAGGGCATTAATGCCCATGCTTGAAATATCTGTATTTATGTATATCTATATGTCTAATACCTCTACAGAATTTCATGTCATTTTTCTTTTTACAGGCTCCCTAAGTTTGGCAACAGCCCTTTTTACATCCTTTTTCCCCCAAATTCATTGTGCTAAAAGATTTGTGCTCTGCAGTTACCAAAAATATTTCCTTAATATCAACCTTTCTAAACCTATGCATATTATCCCAATATTTTCTTACTCTCGGGTTAGCACTCTGCAGTTGCTCCTCTTCCTGTTCTTTGAGATTCTGTTTATTCTGCAGTACTTTAACTTTGTCAACCACTATAAATAATTCCTATTACTTCTTTCCCAGATCTCTTTCCTTTTTATTTCTACCCTGTTTTTAAATTCCATTTTCATTTTATCCCACTTATTAGTTATCCCTTCTGAGGAAAACTGTATCTTCTCTAATAACTCAAATTATTTCCACTAACTTTCTTAAATTCCTTTCTTTTTAACATATATATAGGGTCTATATTATATTAGTGAACGCTTGAAATTGCAAATGCTATGTAATCGACCCAAACACTCCAAAAATGCAAAATGTCGAACAACACGGATCACGTTCGACGAAACAGCATTCGAAACTAAGTGTTGGCTTAAATAATAGAAACTCTATATATATATATATATATATATATATATATATATATATATATATATATATATATACATACATACATACATACACACACACACACATACACATATCTATATCTATATATGTACACACACACACATAATATGTAGGAAATCACTAGTGTATCAGTTTTACTTCATTACCTTGCACCTTTATCTAAGTTTTTAATGGTGCAGGTGCATATCCTGAAATAGTTATTGGCTGTGTGTCAATGTGTTCAACTAAATACTGATGCTCTTGTGAAATATAATTTCTATACAGCCTTTCCCAGTTATTCTACTTTGGAAAATATGCAAATTCTGTCTGTTTTTCCACTACTAAATTCATATCTTCCACACCAAATATTCTCATAGTACTTTTCAAACATCTTCCTTCTCTTGTTATATTTTCCCTTCCAGGCCACCCTGATTCATCTTCACTACTGCCAACAGAGTTAAAATCCCCAGCCATAAAAAAATAATTTGCTTTTCCCTGCATCCTTCAAGACACCTTAATGGACAAAAACTATCCTTTAATAACTAAATTAAGTTGGGTGTCTGAAGGCTAGTCTAGGCACACACAAGCCAAGGGGTTATAGATGCACTGAGGTGCATTTTACTGATTTTCTCCTACCTTTTGATTCACTGAAGGCCTCAACAAAAATTATGCATACAGAAAAGAAACTCAATCTCATTTCTTCCTTGAAATAAAAACATAAGCTGTATTCAAGTTTTCATGCTCAAAGCTTACCAAGCACCAGTTCATAATAAACTGAGAAGACAAATGCTTGTGAGGATACATATATTATAGCTAGGTACAGTACCTGTCCGTTTACTCCCCACCTCAAAATTAGCTAGCCACTTTCTGTGTACCTTCTGGTGTTAAATTGGGATTAAAATTAAGACACAAATATTCATATTTATAGTTAAATAGTCATATTTCAAGCTGCTGCTGTCATATTTACATTCAGTATGCCTTCTGAATCCCAACCCTCCAAAATACATTAATTTTCTGTTTACCCTTCTAATGTCAGGCTGGGACAAAAAGTTAAAAACATATAGAATACAAGTCATTTCATTATCAGACATACATAAACAACATGCCTATTTGATCTCCCCAAAAGATAAAGCAACTTTATAGTCAAAAGATGTTTGACTGTGAGGAAAAAAAAATTATTACAACAACGTTTCCAACTTGTTACTTCAAGACACAGTACAGCTCTCCTACACAAGCTATAGTGACCCTCTGTGCACCTCTATGAAGCTTGTGATGAAAGTTAAAGAAACAATGACCACAATGTCCCTAGCTCATGACAAGATGTAGTGACCTCTGAGGTTTGAGAGGTCAGCAGCTGGAGAAACCTCAGAGGTTTCTCACTAAGAAAATAAAGGGACTCCAAACCACAACCTACATGGACAGGCTGAAAGCCCTGTCACTTTAATCTGTATCTTATAGGCTGCTGAGAGGTGACTTGTGCCTGGCCTATAGGGCAATTTCCAACCCTGCCCTAATAGAAATGCACATTTGTATGTCAAATGGCACAAGAGTCACTCACTCTAGGGATCTCAACCTAGCTTGTGACATTAACAAAACATGCTGGAGAGACCGATATTTCTCTCAGATTGCCAGTTCTCTGGAATAGACTTCTTATTCACGTAAAACAGAGCTGCTCATTGACGCTATTCAAATGCAACCTAGATAACTGGATGGGAGACCGCAGATTTGCCCCTCGGGTGGCGCCCATGTCCTCACAGACCCGCTCTGTTCATAAACTCGTTCTACGGACTACCCAAAAAGGAACAAATGGGGATACTTGGGAATAACTAGTCTAGGCATGTAAAGGCTCTAGAGCCACTAGCCTAGTAACTTCCTATGAACCTGTGTTAAAGAAATAATGACAGTGTCTCCAATGCCACACACAAGTACAATGGCCTTCTGTGTACACCTATGAACAGGACTGGTTTTAGGCTAGGTGGGGTTCGGGGTACAGGCTTTAACTAAGCCTAAGTCAAAATCCACTTATACATTCTTCTTGTGTGAAGGCCTCCAGCCCCCTGAAGTTCTGAAGGTCTGGATATTCTATGATGCATTTATCCTTTATTTTCTGAGGGGGTGATTGTTAAACTGAGCAAGTAACAACAAGGTCAGTTGCTTTCATTCAGACAACTCCTACTAAGCAGTTATAGCCACTTATATTTACAATTCAGAAGTCTAACTGTGAAGAAAGAAGATGACAGTGTAATGTTCTTCACAGATGACAAATTTTCTTCCACCAAAGACAGCCACGCTCTGTGCATATCCGGTGTACTGTTTAGTAGGTCCATCTTATCACAACAGCATACTAGCCCTTCAAATTCAGATGGTGGCTGCTTAAACTGAACAAAGACAAGAAGGTCAATTACTTTCATCTAGCCAACCCCAAATCCCGCCCAGCAGCTACAGCCACAACATGTGATGGCTATGTGATATTATTTCACTTCCACTGTCCACATAAACAAGTCGACACACATTAAAGCATTACAAATGAAGTTGCTCCACAAAATCACAAAGCCAGAAAAAATATCGCCCAAACTATCTGGTTTACACTGCCAGCACTATTGTAAAAAAAGTAACACTTCTTACCACACCACTCCTCTCATCCCACTACTCACACAAATTACAAAGCCAGAAAAATATTGCCCCAAATATCTGGTTAATCAGTGCTAGCGATACTGTAAAAACAGAAATTACACTTCTCTCATTGTACGATTCCCCTCATCTCAAATGGCCATGCAAATCACAAAGCCTTAAATACTGTCAAAATATTTGATTGCTCACAGTCAGCATTATTGTAAAAACAGTAATAACACTTCTCACCACATCATTCCCCAAACACAACTGTGCACATAAATCAAATAGCCAAAATATCTGATTGATCACTGCCAGTATTGCAAAAACTGTAATAACACTCATCTCATACAGTTCCTTTCCTCTTATTCCAACTGACACACAAATCACAAAGGCAGAACAATGGCCAAAAATATCTGGTTGATCACTATGAATAGCATTAATGTAAACAATGCAATAACACATATTTCATCAATACCATGTCATTCCTCTCCTTTCCGTTTCAGCTGTACAGAATATGTCCTTGACTTTAATCCCTTGCGAAAAACTCTCTGAGGCAATATTGTGCTATATTTAAACATTGCAAGGTCTTACTGTAGTCACCTTGTGATGTTTAAGGTAATGGAAGACATGACTTGAATGGCAAGTCAACAGGAACACTGCTCCCTGGAGTGCAAATGTTTCACATGTGCATTTTCTTTTAAGTAAGAATACTTTGTTTATTTTTTAGAGCAACAAAACATTGCTTTAAAAAGAAATAAACAGGGAAAGAGTGCCTCTGCAAGCACACTCCTACACCAAGACACATTCAAATGTATGTGTGCAAATAAACACACACCACATACACCATACCTTCCCCAAGTTGTCAAAATGTTTCCAATGTCTCCATTTATATTGTTCTTGCCTTCATAAATCATGGATGATTGGTCAGTCAATAATGTTGGATGTTAGTGGTTCATACTTCTTATCTAGAAACTGCATTGCACTGATAGACCTGTTTCTCTATTAAAACAGTGTCATCTAGTGTTCTCCTGACTTTGTCCTGAAGCCTTGCCCCTATCTGTCACTAATGTTCCTGATATTCCAGGATGCTCCTGTTGTTGCCTTTTAGTTTTGTTGTGTTTCTTAAAATTTTTGTTTTGTTAGCAAACCATTAAGGACTGCAACTGTACATGACAGCCACTTGAGTTTCATACTTCATATCCTTCATAAATGCATGCTAATGCAAAAGCTGCTACTTTACAAATTTCAACATTTATACAACGAATAATTAAAATCTGTCCATGATTGTGGGTCTTTGATCCCTCATTATGTTTGATATTCTGAGTCAAGGGTGCAGAGTTCAAGCCTCCCCCCACTTTCTAACACACACACACTTATTTTTACTACTGGTTATTCGTTATTTCATATCAACTCTGGTGTCTAGTGGTGGCAGGGTTTGAATCTTTTAGTGTCTTTAAGGTACGCTATTTATAGTACCCCCAATATCCCCAAGTCTACTAATCCCCTGATAAACATCATTCTTTTTTTTTTTTTTTTTTTTTTTTTTTTAAAATAAGGGCTTTTATGGCACATTATCTAGAGTATCCCTGGTATATAGTATTCCCTAGGTCCAGCTCACCCTCCTTTATTTTTAAGTGCCTTTAAGGCATTGTATATAGAGTATCTTTGGTGTCTAGTGCTACGCTGACTCATGTCTTGTTTAAGTGCTGTTTAGGCACAATATTAAGAAGTGCATAATGCTAGAAATTTCCCTGGTGGCAATGTTCCTCCTGATTCAGGTATTGTTTAACTGCCACTACGGCACAATGTTAAAAAGTTATCCCTGGTGGTTAGTGTCCCCCCCCACAATCCACACCTTTTTTTAAGTGTTGTTAAAGCACAATGTTAAAATGCTCCCCCGAACAAATGTTGTAGGTTTTGCCCATTATTCTAGGGGAATGTGGCGGTATGACAGTCCCAAACACATACAAACCTACCCTACCCCTAACAACCCCCTACTGTAACCTTCACGGTAGGCTCACACACAGATACAGCTACACACATACATACACACTCCCAACTCTACAGGTCAGTTAAACTCCTGGCACTTGGCTCTATTGTGAAGGGTGAGCACAAGCTTTTGGCGGTGTACATTAACATGGGCATCCATGTACTTTAAGCAGCAGGGTACAGCTTTCCCTGGAATGCTTCATTAACATTTAGCACTGCTGTGGAGATAGTCCACTGTGGTGCTGCACATCTTATTCCTAAAGCAATGTGGTAGGACTGTCTCTCAGTATGAAACGGTTACTGCAATGAGCAGTCCTTGTGCTAACCTTTCTGAACAGATCCCATTGCTTTTTGTTTATACCTGTAAAGCCATTTACAGTCCATGATAATATGGACAGAGTAACCATTACAATACAAAGCTGGTACTACCAGCTATTATAAATGGCAGCCATTTTGAAAGTATAGTCCAACTTTTAGTTTACATGTACTCACTAATGTTTGGTAGGCTGAACTGTTACGTAGCTACACTTTGTCATCTCCCTTTGAAGATGGGTCGCAATTTCCAGAACTTTTTACTTCAGTGAAAATATTCAAAGTAGAAATTAAACAGATTTTCAGCACCTCCTTTTCCCTTTCATACACAAAATTATGCGCACTTTCAAAAATGAAGTTTACCCCACCAGATAGGAGCAGTTGCCCCACACTGAAATATACCCATAGGCATTACCTATTCTGAAATTATGGTTACTCATGTTGAAGCTCATACTAGAGCCTGTGTTCATACTTGCACCAATTACAGTCCTTTTTACTTGCATTCTCCTCAGATGTGGAAAACAGTTTGCAAGTTTGTAGTAAACATTAACTTTTAGCAATAACAAAAAGTGCACATGCTACCTTTAAATAAAAAATCTAACTGTGCACTTTTATGTTAAAGTATTAAGGCTGCTGGGGTGGCAACTACATTCTGTATCTTATTCACTTCCCACAATTTTAAACTTCATTTAATTTTTGCTGAATTGCTTGTCAATGTAGCATTAAATAGTAATCACATTATGCTGAGACACATATGAAGTACAGAGTATTCAGTGGTCTAAGGAATAATTTCTTGTATCTGCAGACTGCTCATCTCCAAATAAAAGCAGTTAATGAGGGGGAAAAAAGACATTACCTTTGAAGATGTATGAAAATCTTTGTATATTTCACTTCAAATACACAATAGAGGAAAGTCTCCATGAACAGATGCTTTGGAAATTAGGGGAGGGGTGATACTGATCTGGAAGACTTTAACAGTATTTTAAAAGCAGGGGAAGCACCAACATCTTGGAAGAAAGCCGTGGTGGCTCTGTTACCTAAAGATGGCTAAAACCCTTTACAGCTTCATACAGACCCATTTCAATTCTAAACCATGATTATAAAGCGTTTATGTCTATACTAGCAAAACGAATGGCAAAGGTGTTGCCAAAATTGATAGTTGTGGATCAGCACTGTTTTGTGGATGGGAGGCAACATTTGACAACATTAACAGAACAACAATGACAAAGAAGGAAGCAGAACATAAGAAAACACCTCTGTTCTTGGTTTGCAATGATGCAGAGAAAACACTGAGTCAAGAATATAAGTGGGAGGGCTCCTTTCAAATTCGTTGGGTTTGAAGAGAGGAACCAGGCACCGGAGTCCTTTTTCCCGTTTGTTACTTACTTTATATTTAGACCCACTGGCAAAGAAAATAAGGGACTCGGAAATAAAAGGACATAATTGTTTGGTAATAAAGAAAAGTTGGCTTTATTTCCCGATATTATTTTGTACCTGATAAAACCAGAAAAGGACATCTCAGTGTTGTGGAATATGTTTACATATTTTTATTAAACTATCACTTAAGACCTACGCAAACAAAGTAACAGAAAAGAAAACAAACCATTTTAACATTTTTCCATTTAAACGCAATATACATCACATATATTTTATTTGTTGCTACTCCTCTTCTTGAGCATTATTATGCATGTATTGTTCCCACAATTTCCATTTACTTCCATATAATTTATTTTTCCCTTTTGTAAAGACCTAATAAATGGAAATTGTGGGAACAATACATGCTTAATGTCCAGGAGGAGGAGGAGGATTAAAGTTTAAGGGAAGGCAGGAATACAGCAATTGTTTGTAATGTTGAACTGATGATAACAGCAAAGAAAATATATGTGATGTATATTGTACTTAAATGAAAAAATGTTAAAATGTTTTTTTCTTTTCTGTTAATGTATTTTGCCTACATGTAAACCAAACAAAGCACCCCGAACCACTGCTAGATAGGCAACACTGATTTATTAAGCCGAACAGTTCACTGAAAGTACACAAACGCTGAAAATAGTCACCATACGTTTTCGTCCACAACTTCATCAGATAATAAAAGTACATTCAATTAAACCCTTATATACTCCTACAAACATTTAAATCAACCAATGAAAATACTCTAATTGCACATTAAATGAATAAGTACATTAGAATACATTAAAAACTGTATGTAAAGCTCTGTTATACAAAGGAAACACATTTAATACTGGTTAAATAACATATAACTACTATAGTTTAATATTAAATATGTTAAAAAGTATTTAAAACTTTTAAAAACTTTAAAATGTATAAATGAATTCACATGTATATACCAAATTACAAAAAGTGTAACAATACATTGTGATAATGCCATCTACTGGCCATCCGTATTATTGCAACATGTCTCACAGTTTAGCAGATCTCATTTTTAGTACAGGAGTGAGGGAGATCATATCATTTAAACCAGGGATCTTACTGGCCTCCAAAACAATTTGCCAGTATAATTCCCTGTATTCCACTAAAGTCTCCCACATACCTCCCCTAGGGTCTTTAGGTACAACCTCTAATATAAAAAATTGAAATTCTGCTTCCAAACATGTTTTTGTGTGCTTATACAAAGAATTTGTTTCACTTTTAGTACGAATATCATAAATGTGCTCATAAATTCTTTGTTTTATCTTTCTTTCACTCTTGCCCACATAAAAGGCATCACATTTTTTGCATAAACTTAAATAAATAATTCCTTTTGAACAACAATTAGCAAAAGTTTTTAGAATTAATTTTTTGTTGTTCCTAGCCGGCAAATTGATGTTGTCACCAGTGATCAAATAAGAACAATAACTACATGCACCACATTTATGAACACCAGTCCTTTTGTTACTGCCTACAAGTGGAAAGTTCCTTTTACTACCCCTTTCAAAAATATCCTTCAGGCTGTTGCCTTTCCTATAAATGTGTTTTATGTCACTCTGAAAAATATTATTTAAATCAGAAACTCTTGAAAAATTGTTCCACTCTTTTTTGAAAATTCTTCTTATTAATCCAGCCTGCCCATCATATGTAGTAATAATACCCGATGTGTAGTCTTCTTTTGTACCATCTGTCTTAGTATTTGTCACATTTTGGGTTACAGTATTTTCATTTTTACCCAATATAGGGGCAAACCTATCATTTCTACCCTCCATAACTTCCTTGGAGACACTGTCAATAAGTTCTTCGGGATAACCTCTGTTCAAGAACATATTTTTCAAGTTCTTGCATTCATTAATATACCAACAATCATCTGAGGTCATCCTGCACAACCGCACAAATGGCCCTTTTAGGACACTTCTTTTTTGATGTGGGGGGTGTGAACTTGAGTAGTGCAGGTATGAATTTGAGAAAGTTTCTTTTCTGAAGATTCTAGATTTAAAACCTTGCTGTGTCTTCACAATATTAACATCGAGGTATTTTAATTCCTCTGTTGTGAAATTATGGGTAAATCTCAAAAATTCAGTGGTACCATTTAGATATTCAACAAAATTTACAAATTCATCTTCGGTACCCCCCCATAAAAAACACAGGTCACCCAGGTATCTACTATATAACTTCCACTTGTTGTTGTATTCTGAATTCAAGACAAACTTATTCTCCCAAAATGCCATTATGATGTTTGCATATATGGGAGCACAATGTGCCCCCATAGCCACACCTTTAATTTGTCTGAAATACTCGCCTTGAAAAAAGATAAAATTATTCTTTAGGACAATGTCCATTAATAGTAACACCGTTCTAAATTCATTCTGTTTTAAAAGTTTAGAGTCTACTAACATTTCCTCGAACCATCCTAAACCTGTGTCATGGGGTATACTTGTAAATAAATCAGTCACATCCAAGGTACCAAAACCATTGGTTTCACTGACCAAAGATTCATTTAGTTTTCTTAGAAAGTGCCAAGAATCCCTTAAAATAACAGAATTATCACTAACAAGCCTTTTCACCTTCTGGTCTATGTACTTTGCCAGTGGTGCAGTGACCGAGCCTTCGGCTGAAACACTCAAAAGCTTGAGGACTTGGATTATTTTTTGTACAAATGTAAAATGTTAGAGATGGACAACACTTATTTAAAGTATTGTTTGGAGCAGAAAATAGTGCCCAAAGGGCTAAGGGTATGCAAATACCCTAATAAGGTAGTGGAAGGTACAGAGTTTTATTTTGATTTGATTGAAGCCTTTGATAATTGTGGCTTTGAAATAATGAGGGCCATAATAAAGAACAATGAAGTGGAAATTAAGAAATTGCAAGAAACTGTTGAATGTGTTAACAGGGACATAACTAATGATTTATTATTCACAGTTGATGAAGAAAAAAACAAGTACCACAAACTATTAGAGAACCTAGAAAGTAAATGTTTAGAAGTAAAAAATAGAAAATTAAACAAAATGGATAGGGACATTAACGAATATAAAGTTAAAAAACAATACCCCAAGCCTAAGAATTGGGTAAGAAATAGTAGAAATTATGAAGGGAATTACTATAGGAAAGATAACAATGATATTCCAGACAATGAAATACCTTTAGATAATGATTATGACACTGCATTTCCACCTTTAAGACGGTCTGAGAGGCTCATGCATAGGGAACCTGTTAGTTACAATTCAAAAAACTACAAAACCAGAAACTGGGGAGCTCAAGAAAGGAGACGACCAGTCTGGGAGTAATTGTAAATGATGGTTTTAAACACACTTTTAATGATTTTAACATTTATAACTACACTGATGTTACAATAAATATTAATTATTTTGAATTACTCACAAAGGGGTTTGGTTTTATACCTAAAGAAAGAACAAACATTTTTAAATTATTAATTGATATTAAACTATTTATTAGGAAGAAAAACCTTGAATTACTATTTAAAGGAAAAGGTGTTAATGTGAACAATGAACAATTGAGACGTAAAAGTATTTTCAACCCCCCAATACATCCCCAGCTCAGAAATTTTGAATTAGGACTGGAACATGAGCTAAGGAAAACTTTGAGTTGTCAAAGGGTGCAGTCTAACTTAACTGACTCTGAACAGGAGATTTTAAAGTCACTAAGTGAAAACAAAAATATAAGAATCATGAATCCCGACAAGGGCGGGGGGGTTGTGTTGATGGATTATATAAATTATGAGAGCAAAATGTTTGATATTTTAAATGAACTACAAAATACACCAGAATATCCCTAAACTAAATAAATATTGCCTACAAGAGAATTTATGTCATCTTAAATGATTTATTATTGGATGGGGTTATTGACATGAGTACATTTAGATATCTGCATGTGGAAAAGCCGAGAATACCCTCAATATTTGGGATACCAAAGGTGCACAAGGACGAAAATGACCCGCCTTTGAGGGTAATTGTTTCAGCCGAAGGCTCGGTCACTGCACCACTGGCAAAGTACATAGACCAGAAGGTGAAAAGGCTTGTTAGTGATAATTCTGTTATTTTAAGGGATTCTTGGCACTTTCTAAGAAAACTAAATGAATCTTTGGTCAGTGAAACCAATGGTTTTGGTACCTTGGATGTGACTGATTTATTTACAAGTATACCCCATGACACAGGTTTAGGATGGTTCAAGGAAATGTTAGTAGACTCTAAACTTTTAAAACAGAATGAATTTAGAACGGTGTTACTATTAATGGACATTGTCCTAAAGAATAATTTTATCTTTTTTCAAGGCGAGTATTTCAGACAAATTAAAGGTGTGGCTATGGGGGCACATTGTGCTCCCATATATGCAAACATCATAATGGCATTTTGGGAGAATAAGTTTGTCTTGAATTCAGAATACAACAAGTGGAAGTTATATAGTAGATACCTGGACGACCTGTGTTTTTTATGGGGGGGGTACCGAAGATGAATTTGTAAATTTTGTTGAATATCTAAATGGTACCACTGAATTTTTGAGATTTACCCATAATTTCACAACAGAGGAATTAAAATACCTCGATGCTAATATTGTGAAGACACAGCAAGGTTTTAAATCTAGAATCTTCAGAAAAGAAACTTTCTCAAATTCATACCTGCACTACTCAAGTTCACACCCCCCACATCAAAAAAGAAGTGTCCTAAAAGGGCAATTTGTGCGGTTGTGCAGGATGACCTCAGATGATTGTTGGTATATTAATGAATGCAAGAACTTGAAAAATATGTTCTTGAACAGAGGTTATCCCGAAGAACTTATTGACAGTGTCTCCAAGGAAGTTATGGAGGGTAGAAATGATAGGTTTGCCCCTATATTGGGTAAAAATGAAAATACTGTAACCCAAAATGTGACAAATACTAAGACAGATGGTACAAAAGAAGACTACACATTGGGTATTATTACTACATATGATGGGCAGGCTGGATTAATAAGAAGAATTTTCAAAAAGAGTGGAACAATTTTTCAAGAGTTTCTGATTTAAATAATATTTTTCAGAGTGACATAAAACACATTTATAGGAAAGGCAACAGCCTGAAGGATATTTTTGAAAGGGGTAGTAAAAGGAACTTTCCACTTGTAGGCAGTAACAAAAGGACTGGTGTTCATAAATGTGGTGCATGTAGTTATTGTTCTTATTTGATCACTGGTGACAACATCAATTTGCCGGCTAGGAACAACAAAAAATTAATTCTAAAACTTTGCTAATTGTTGTTCAAAAGGAATTATTTATTTAAGTTTATGCAAAAAATGTGATGCCTTTTATGTGGGCAAGAGTGAAAGAAAGATAAAACAAAGAATTTATGAGCACATTTATGATATTCGTACTAAAAGTGAAACAAATTCTTTGTATAAGCACACAAAAACATGTTTGGAAGCAGAATTTCAATTTTTTATATTAGAGGTTGTACCTAAAGACCCTAGGGGAGGTATGTGGGAGACTTTAGTGGAATACAGGGAATTATACTGGCAAATTGTTTTGGAGGCCAGTAAGATCCCTGGTTTAAATTATATGATCTCCCTCACTCCTGTACTAAAAATGAGATCTGCTAAACTGTGAGACATGTTGCAATAATACGGATGGCCAGTAGATGGCATTATCACAATGTATTGTTACACTTTTTGTAATTTGGTATATACATGTGAATTCATTTATACATTTTTAAAGTTTTTAAAAGTTTTAAATACTTTTTAACATATTTAATATTAAACTATAGTAGTTATATGTTATTTAACCAGTATTAAATGTGTTTCCTTTGTATAACAGAGCTTTACATACAGTTTTTAATGTATTCTAATGTACTTATTCATTTAATGTGCAATTAGAGTATTTTCATTGGTTGATTTAAATGTTTGTAGGAGTATATAAGGGTTTAATTGAATGTACTTTTATTATCTGATGAAGTTGTGGACGAAAACGTATGGTGACTATTTTCAGCGTTTGTGTACTTTCAGTGAACTGTTCGGCTTAATAAATCAGTGTTGCCTATCTAGCAGTGGTTCGGGGTGCTTTGTTTGGTTTACAAGTGTGTTTTGCATCCTCCTTTTACGTTTACTAGTATTTTGCCTACATCTTAATTGACAACTTAATAACTGTGTTTATTTACTTATTTATTTTACATTTGTTTACCGGGAAAGTCTGACTGGACACAAGTCCTTTTTCAGCGGAAGCCCGGAAAGAAATGCTCCAAATATTACAAAGACAAGATCTGACATAGTACAACTTTGTAGTTACAGAAGAGTGACATTTACATTTTCATATACAAAAAGTCATTTATGATACAAAAGTGATAACACAAGATAAAGAAAAATAGATAAGTTCACACTAATTATAGGAAGACACCATTAAGCAGTCTGGTTATAGAATATTCAGACAGATCATTAAACATTGAACAAAGGATTAAGTGTGGAAGGAAGATTAGGATATGAAGTATGATGAAAGAGGCTATTTAAGCTGGAAAAAAAATCAGGTTAACTACCTGACAGTACTGGAGGGAAGGTTATTATGAGTGAGCAGATGTAAGATGGAGGTAATCTATCCTGGTGAGTTACAACTGCAAGTCCGATTTAATTGGAAGTGTGTTTTTAGACATTTTTTGAAATGGGTCAAGGTAGTGATGGCTATTATATTCGTGGGCAGTGTGTTCCATTTTTGGGCTACATAGTTCGAATAGAGAAACCCCTGCAGAGCTGTTGGCTATAGTGACTTGTAGAAGAGGTTTGTTATTGGAATGTAGGACCCTAGTACTGGAGTAAGGTTGTATTAGGCTTTGTAATGATGGGGTTTTCTTGGGATAATAAAGTATTTTTTGGGTTAGTGTAAGTTAGTCATAAAGTAGAAGTTGAGGAAGTTCTAGCCAGATGAGTTTTTTTTTTTTTCGGCCTGAGCAGTGGTGATTAAGATGTGAGCTATTAGAGACAAACTTTGCTATTTTGTTATAGCAAAGTTCAAGCTTAGATAGGTCTGATTTTTTTGAGGTTGGTGAGGATAGGGGAGTCGTATAGGAGTGTGGGCAAGAGGTGTGTGTGTGCTATTTTGGCTTTAGTGCTGTTTGTGAGGAATTGTTTGTTTCTGTAGAGTCCCCCTAATTTTTTGTGAACTTTTTTAACAGTGAGTGAAATGTTGAAATGTGAGTGTCAGACCTCATGTTGTGGTCTACCTCAACTCCAAGAAGTTTGTTGTGAGTGACAGGAAGGATAGTAGTGTTATTGTCAGATGTGATAGTAAATGTGGGTGTATGAGTGGTGTGATAGGTTGGAAGGAAGATGAGAAGTTTTGTTTTGTTAGGGTTTAATATTAGTTGAGAGTTATTGGGCCATTCTTCTACAGAGAGGAAGGATGCCTGAGTTTTCACTTGTAGTTCTTGGAGAGGTGGTGAGGAACAGATTAGCATAGAGTCATCAGCGTATTGGATGACTGAAGCATGAAGAGTTGAATTGTGGAGGTTGTTAGTAAAGACAGAGAAAAGTAAGAGACCAAGTATGGAGCCTTGGGGAATGCCTATAGTAACTGGTAAAAGAGGAGAGAGTTCTTGCCTCCATTTTACTGCTTGCTGTCTATTTGTTAAGTAACTCTGAAACCAGGTGAGGGTGGGTTTGCCAAGATTTAGTTTAGAGGGAGATATGAGTTTATTATGGTTAACCATATCAAATACACCTTGGAGAGATCAAGAAAGACAGCAGAGACATATATGCCACGATTTCTGGGGGTGTTAATTGTATGGGTTAATGACATAAGGGTTGTTCTGGTGCTGTGGTATGGTCTGAAACCATGTTGAGTATTAGTGAGAAGGTTGTTGGTGTTAAGGTATTTCATAATTTGCTTGTGTACACACCTCTCCAGTATTTTGGATAGAGGTGAGAGTATGGCTATAGGGTGACAGTTTGTTAGCTCTTTAGAATTACCACTTTTATGTAATGGAATGACATGAGACACTTTCCAGATCTCTGGGACTAGGTTTTCAGATATGGAACAGTTGAGAATGGATACTGGATATGCTATGGCATCGGAAGCTACCTTTAGGAATTCAGTAGTTTGTCAGAAGCTAAAGTGGTAGGTTTTAATTTCCTAAAGAGGTTTCTGATTATGTCAGAAGGAACAGGGTGGACGCTAAAGCCATTATTATTAGTATGAAGATCAGATGGTAAGTTTGAGGTTGGACAGCTCTGAGAGTTAGCAAGTGCGATGACTGATTCAGTGAAGAATTTGTTAAATAGGGAGGAAATATTATTTGAGGTATCTGTTAAGGTTGGAGGTGAGTGCCTGATTTTCCAGGGTGGAGAATATTGTTAATTGCTGACTAAAAGTTTTTGCGATTGCTATGATATCTAGATTGGATATTGTGGAAGTAACTAGTTTTGTCTGTTTTGACACATTTCATTGCTTTGTTATGGAGTTCAAGGAAAACCTGCTTGTCTATAGGCACTCCTGTTATATGCCAAAAAGCCCAGACTTTATCTCTGGATTTTAGTAGAGATCTAGTGTCTTTGGTCATCCAAGGGGGATGATTAGATTTAACTCTGATAGTTCGGGGGGGGGGGCAGAGAATCAAGGATGTATAGGAAGGTAGACTTGAAATATTGTACTGCTTCATCTAGTTTTAGGTATTTGAGAGACAATACTTGAACATTCTAATAAAGCTTCTTGTATTGAAGTTTTTTATGTTTCTGATTGTTGGTAATTAGTGGGCTTTACCCGATATGTACGATGTATAATAGTGTTAAAAAAGAACACATTGTACAGACTTCTCATGGTTAACTGTTTATATCTGTAGACTTCTTGTGTCTCACTGGTGTAATTTACTAATAGAAAAAGATAGCTAATGATTTCACAAACAAAGCAAACCACCACTTCCATTCCTTTCATAATTTTCCCTTACTTTTCGAACACATTTGCTTAAAAAACTTGTTCATACCTTAAACCAAGGACATTAATCAACATATCCACCCCTGCAAAACAGAGGCAATTACCTTCTTAATTTTACTTATAATGGAATCAATACACTTCAATGTCTCCTACCCCAGCAGCCCAGGATCACATTATATTAACTTTAATTTGATTCTCTCTTGTCTCTCCTGTTACAAGTGTAAAAAGCCTTGCTACAGTACAACTTAAGAAAATTTACTTTCTTGTTTTGATGCCTTTAACATGTTCAAAAGACATAAAATTAAAGGGACTTAAAATATTTCCACTTCTTCTATCTTATTATCAATATCCATAATCATGAGCTTCGAGTTTCTCAGTCTTTGTATTATTGTTTGCTTCCATAAGACTTTCCTTTTTAATCCACACATCGAAATAAATTGTCTTATGTCCCCATACAAATGGGTGATACTGAACCAATTCATGTGTGGGTATATATTTTACTGAGTGCTGAGTGGCCTAATGCACTATGCTATCGTTGGCAGGGTCCCAGGCTCAAAACTTGGCAGGTGTGATTATTCTTGTAAGGGTCTCAGGGCCAATAGCCTAGTAACTTCCTAGGATCCTATCTGACTTGTTGGAACATGGGCTAAATTCTTGGCTAGGCTTGTAAGGGCCTCAGGGCCAACAGCCTAGTAACTTCCTATGACCCTGATGCAGACTTTATTTTATCTTCATTACTTTGCATCCATAAAATACCTGAAACTTGTTTTACAGTTCTATCAGCTCATCTAAAAAGCTAGCTAAAACTTCTTGATTTTTTCTCTGCCCTTTGTTATTTCACTGTAAATACTTCTTTAGTGTTTCATTTATTTTAATTTAACACCTCTGAATGCATTTGATTTATTTTTCCTCCAAATTACTTGGAAGCCATCTCTTACACCAAAGCTGAAACTTGAATTACTTTTAGCCGAACAGCTGCAAGATTCTCCCAGCCACAGTATTCTCCTACTTTTCTGACTGATTACTTTCTCCATATTTCTTTTTTGCTGACATCCAGGCAATGTAATTACAAGCCAGTAACTGAATTTTGTCCAGTTTGATTTTCTTAAGGGCTTTTTTCACAGTTGAAGTTTTCAGACTGGTAGAGTTCCATTAAACCTGTTGATCAGTGTGCAGCCATCATGGAAATACTTCAGGATACACATTTTGAGGATATGTATCAGCAAAGTGCAAAGAGTTTCTTGACTGACTTGCCTTTCAATTCCTGTGATCCTATAATCTTATATCAGGCTATAACAATGTATCTTATTGTAAATACTTTAGAAAGTCATCAAGAATATCTTGACACAGCCATATAACCATTAATTAATAGCAATTCAAAGCCTTAAATTGCACAACAGGCTTAAAATTAATATAAGACCATGTCACCAAGCACTCCACAGCCACATTACATCCTTTCCTCAACAATGCACTAGACTGTAGAGTAAAACAAAAAGGAAGAAGTGGGAAGCCAATAAGTGATGATATGATAGAATTCATCATTTACTGTTATGGATGGTACCACACATAACTATCTTATGTCTCATCTATTTAAGCCTTCATCTTTATTATTTAACTTGAATACTAAGACATAAATAAAGGCCATGTAAAAGCAACAGCTGATATTCACTGGATGACTGCTAAGGCAAAACTACTTCTAGTCTTAAGAATGCAATCCATCTTGTAATGCCTAGTAATTATATACACTGTATTCCAGCTCACTACTTTGAGTGTCAACTATTTGCAAATAGCAAACACTCAAAAGAAAGCTGTAGAAGTGGCTCCATTTTTACTTATGTACCTTTATCTAAGCATAGGTAAAATAGAAACAAGAAAACAGAAACATAAGGGAAAGGGATGTGGGACAGAAAAACAAAAGGGTGACAGTAATGCAGCTTACACTCCAATGGAAAAATAGTATGCTTCCCCACTGGGGTGTACAATTTATTCTAAGCAAAGGAACAACTATGTTTTCATACACATTTACTGAATTTTCACTTGCGACATAGGCACATTTACATTTATATAAAAAAGTGGGCGGCCACGGTGGTGCAGCGGTTAGCATTGCCGCCTCACAGCAAGAGGTTTTCCGGTTCGATCCTCGGCTGGGATGCCCTCTGTGCGGAGTCTGCATGTCCCTCCCTGTGGTCACGTGGGTTTCTTCCGGGTGCTCCGGTTTCCTCCCACATCCCTAAAGACATGCTGTAGGTGGATTGGACACTCTAAATTGGCCCTAGGTGTGAGTGTGTGCATGTGTGCGCCTTCTGTGGAAGGTTGGGCGCCGGGCAGGCAACTCAACACCGTAAAACTCCACTGCCAATCATGAGCGGACAGGTAATCCGCTGTGGCGACCCCTAACCGGGAAAAAAACGAAAGAAGATCAAACCATATTAACAAGATCTCATTTACAAATATAACACATCACATATACTTTTATACATCCTATAATCAAAGCAACATTACATAAATGGCTGAATTCCTACCATCTCTTACACCTTATTCCTCTTCCAAAATATTTTTCTGTATGTATTGTTTCCGTCGTTTCCATGTAATTTACACCCATCACTTTACAAAGATTCCACTTCCTGTTCTCTTACCTCTGTTACAATATTCACTACTTCAAGAAGAGGTGGTTTTGATTTTGATTTCCATTTTCTAGTAATTTCTTTTTTGGAGGCCATCAGAATTAAAATTAACAAGACCCTACAATCTCTAGGCAATTCGGATCCTGTATCAAGGCTCAAAAAAAAAATTTCCCTAGTTACACTACACTCATTTGCTCTCCCAGTATTCCTTGCACAGTAATCTGTAGGGATTTAGATTTTTTTAAAGTATGCCAACTCATTACACTCACAAAATATACATTCCCAGTAACCTCTTTCTTCCTCATCACACCTCCAACATTTGCAATCAACCTGAGAAAACATTTTTTGGAGTCTGCTTGGGGTATAAAAGTATCTATGCAAACAATTCCAGAAAAAAAATCCAAATTATTCTAGACTTTGCTGCATCTCCCATTGTTTCATTCCGAATTACATATCTAATCTCTCTTCCCAATCTTTTCTGACCTCTTCTGACTGATTTCTATAGTTATTGCACACTATTTTGGATGCCCTATTAATTATCCCTTTTAAAAGTGGCATCTGTTCTAGATTAATTTAAAAATTCAACCAATGCAGGTCTTTCATTCAGGATTCCCCTTTCCCTTTGTCTATACTCAGATATCAATTCCTAATAGGGAAGGCAGTCACTAGCCAGCAATCCAAATGTCTTCTTGACCGCTTACCATTCTATTACCTTTTCTTCTCTATTTGTTTCTAAACCTTGGTTCCTTTGCTAGCTTCCTCCAGTAAATTCCAGACCCCTTTATCTACTCTCTATACCCCTAATTGCATTCATCCCTAATAGCAGAATCTCCTTTCTCCATTCCTGTGCTGGATTAGTTCTTAGAATACTTTCTGCTACTTTAAAAAAGACAGAAACAATGTTATATTCATAATTTCTCCAAGTCTTTTGGGTTTCTAATACCATGACGAGAAAGGACCACATTCTAAAGTCAAAGTACGATTAAAGTCCATTAGTACTGTTTCAGTCTTTGATGTTAGGCAAAAGTGCTCGTCGCAGCACATGCAATGTGCCTAATAATGACTCCTGCAATTCATATGGAGTTGCATGCTTCAGTAACAGATAAAAAACAGTAACACATAAAAAACAATTTACAATTGTACTTGGATAAGACCCATTGCTCCTACTACTATTGGAATCGAGTAACCTTCTTCAATATTGCCCTCATTTCTGCCTGCAACTCCTGGTATTATTGCCCTCATTTCTGCCTGCAACTCCTGGTATTTTATGACTTTGTGTCTCTGTATGCAAGACACTGTAGTCACTGGGTATAGCAATTTCAATGATTTTCAAATGATCAATGCTACTTTTATCTTCTTTTTACAGACTATTATCTGGTTTTCTTGCAACTATTTTTAACTGTTGGTAACTGGTGTTCCCATGTGATATAAATTTCATCATTTTCCATAATGCTTTGTGGCTCATGTTTCAAATATTTTTCAGCTACTTCAACATTATTATGTTTGCACAATCCCCAAAGTAACAGTCTTGCCACATTATTATGCCTTTAAGTATACAGTCCTTTTGTCATTAGTATATCACACCCTGCAACAAGATGTACGACTCTTTCCAATCCTGTTTTACAAAACCTACATTTGTCCATTTCTCTCATCTTCAATGGATTTTGTAAACCAACATGCATAGTCCAATATCTTGGGCCATCAATATTAACCTTTCGTCTTTTGATTTAAATTCACCTCTCCTTCCCCATTCCTGCATTCGATCCTGATCAACATGAGGTTGTTCTTAGAGTTTTCTATACTTTAACTATATTTATGCATTTTCCACATTTCTTGCCTTCTCATCTGATCCTTCACCTTATAGTCTTTATTTTTTGGTACAGTCACTTGCTGCCTGATCTTTATCTGCTTCTGGTTTGATTTCCATTGCCTCGAGACCTATATGGTTCTGCTAAACTAAGTTAGGATGTCATCTTAGACTTATTCTCCTCATGTTTTAAAACTTTCACTGTATTTGAGTTTGGATCTTGTGAGGTTCAACAGATATGTATGCAGTCCTATGACTACAGATCTATAACATGTAATCAATTTAGAGTTTTTTTTATAAATCACTTGATAGGCATGAAGCATCCTTCTTGTCTTCCTGTCCAACAGATCAAACACCTTTTGGCGCCAGTCAATCACTCCAAAACTAAGTTAGGGCAGAAGAGCAAATTGGTTTATAGCCTGGATTTTGCTCCTAGATGTTGGTGCTGTTTTCAGTATTAATTTTAGTCTTCTAAAATATTCCTAGGTTTTATTCGCATTTGCTTGTGTTTTACTGTTGATCCTTCAATTCCTAAATATTTATATACTCCCTCTTGCTCACGTTCTTTTACATCACATTCCTGTCCTAGGCTGATGTTTTCTTGGTGCTACAGCCTTCCTGCTTTAAAGGTTGCTTTTCATATTTATCAAGACCAAATTACACTCTTATATCGTCTGAAAAAGTTTTTACCACTTGCAGTTGTGTTTTCAGTTCCTCATCTGATGAGCTATACAGTTTTAAATCATCCACAAAAAGATGAGAAGTCTTTACACTTTGTTTTCTGGGAGCCAA
The DNA here is from genome assembly GCF_019279795.1 of Protopterus annectens. Lineage (NCBI taxonomy): Eukaryota > Metazoa > Chordata > Ceratodontiformes > Protopteridae > Protopterus > Protopterus annectens. Next base: position 355,963,397 of record NC_056735.1, on the reverse strand, counting down.
ATTGTAGCCATGACCTAATATGTTAAGTAGGCAGCTTAACGGGTTGAGAGCAAGAAAAAACAGCAGCACTGACAAAACTCAACCTTTAATATCTCCCTTTGAATTTTTAACCTTGGAATAATAATTTGTCCCTTACCATAGCTTAACTGCAAAGTGGTGTGCCACTGTTTCATGGTTGCTGTAATGTAATTGATAACTTTAGGCTGTGTCTTATACATTCTTAAGCACTCTTATCCATAAATGTGGGATACTCCAAATGCTTTTTATAGTCTATCCATGCCATACGTAATTCTTCATCTTTTTACAGTTCATCATTATGACTTTATTTAACAAATGATCCTTTGTGCCATATGACTTTCTTTTCTTACACTCTGTTCTAGTGCCATGATTGAGCTTTCTTCGGAATGACTATAAACTCTGTTGGCATCAATTCCAGTGTATAGTTTATATGCTGTCTGAAGGCAAGTTATTGGTCTATAGTTTTCATGATAGCTTGCAGGTTTGCTCTTAAGTAGGAGTATTGTTTTCCCTGTTATTAACCAGGTTGGTGTCTGTTCAGGGTGTGCATACAAATACTTTACTCATAGCTAAATCTTTGTGTAAAGATGTTAATACTTTTAGCCAGAAGCTAGGTATTGCATCTGGGCCTGGGGTTTTCCAATTAGGACCTTAACTTCGTTTCAAGCTCTCTGGCCATTACTTCACCCCATTTCATAGTCTGTACATTTGAACTTTTTATTCTTTTTTTTTTACTTCTTCTATCCGTTCAGTACCTTTGTTATGTTCCACAGGACCTTCATAGATATTTCTTCAAAATGTATCTATTTTTTGGTGGTGTTTCAGTTCCTTTTGCCTTGTTTCCCCATTCTCTATAAAACTTTTTGAGTCATCAATAAATTGCTTATTTTGTACCTTTCCCTTTATATTTATCTGCATATCAGATTTGCTGCCTGTGTTGATATATTTAGTTTATTATTTGTGATAGTGAACAACAGATCCTGATCTGTTATGATACTGTGCATTGCTTTTATCATGACCATCTTTCTGAGTAATTTTGATTTGTTCCTTCTTCTATATTCTTCTAACAGTGACACTTCATCTTAATTATAGTTTTCTCTATTTGTTACGACAGCATGCATTAATTTCTCCCCTTCTTTACTGCCCTGTGTTTTTGTGGTAATACCATCAGTTATTAATTTAGCTGCACAGTAATATATCCTATTCACTTCTGTTATATTGCATGAACTTCTAAGAAAATTCCTAATTACTGGTTTCATTTGTTTTATCAAACTTCTAACTTTTGGGGTTTTGTTGACTTTCTGTAGCCCATTTCTTTCATTGTTAATATGTCTGTCCATCTCTATTAAATCAAGCAACTCTTCTCTTATATCATTTTCTTCTAAACTGAGGACACACTCTTTGTTCTCGGTTTCCTGCGGGCATTCTACAGAAAGTTCCAGATCATCTTCTTGTGCCACACTCTCAAGTTTCATCTTGTGTCATCTGTTGCTCTTTCATATGGAAACTCACTGGCCTATCACAACACTGACTGCATCACAGTTGCCACAGTTTCCTGTTCCTTCCCTTGCTGTGCAACTCCAATTGAACTTTTGCACTGGTTACCTATGGAAGGCTCCAAAAGTATCGTCATATGGCAACTGATCAGATGTTTCCCACTCCATGGGTTTCTCCTTAATTTGGGGATCCTTTGCTCTATCCTTCTGTGATGTCACCAGAGTTAGATTTTCTACACTAAATCCTTCACTTTGCAGGTAATCCATAACACCAGTTTCTAGTTCTTTAAATTCTGCGTTACTAATCCTCTTTTCTACTTTTCCTCTTTTTTTTTCTTATTTTTTGTATTGTAAAAATTTCCATATCGAGATACCTTTGTTTGTATTTCTCTTCGAATATCTTTGGTGTTGCTCTTTATATTTTTTTAAACAAACAAAAAAAAAATCTTTATTAAATTATCATGGATAACATTGGCAATCTTACATTTGTATAAATGAAAAAATCATATTGACCCAATTTTAGTTGTAAACATTATGCTTCATAGACCCTGTTGAAACAACTGCAGTTGCAAACATTAAGCATAACTTATAATATAGCCAGTCATTATCAATTCAGTATTACATAGCTCATTCAAATCCTGCCTTCTTTTAAACTTTGTTCCTTCTCTACATAGAATGTTCCCACAATTTCCATTTTTTCCTATGTAGTTTGCGCCTTCCCTTTTCTAATTATCCTAATTCCAGTTGTTTTATCTCTGTTACTATATTCACTACTTCTAGTAAAAATGGTTTGGACTTTTGATTTCCATTTTCTAGTAATTGATTTTTTTGGCAGCCACCATAATTAGACTCGGCAAGGCCTTAAAATGTCTAGGCAATTTTGATTCTGTATCGGAGATCAAAAATATCACTTCCTTAATTACACAAGTTTGCTCACCCAGTGTCTCTGACATAGCAGTATGTAGGGAATCTTTAAAGTTTGCCAGCTCATTAAACTCCAAGAAAATATGTTCCCAGTTATCTCTTTCTTCCCATCACACCTATAACATTTGCTGTCTACCGGAGGAAAAATTCTTTGAACCCACTTGGGGTACACAGATATCTATGTAAACACTTCCAAGCAAAGATCCCAAATCTTCTAGACTTTGTTGCATACTTAGGAGATGTACATCTATCTCCCATTGTGTCTTTCTGAGTTGCTTATCCAGTCTTTCTTCTCAATCTTTTCTAAACTCGGATTGATTCTTACAGTTGTCATGCAATATTTTATGTGCTCTACTAATTATTCCTTTTCAATGGCAGCTTCTGTTCTAGATTGTATCAAAAACTCTACTAGTACTGGTCTTTCATTTAGAACCCCCCCATTTATTTCTATTTGCCTATACTCTGATATCAGTCCTTGATAGGGAGGCAATCTCTAACCTGCAGTCCAAATAAATTATTGGCATCTTCCCATTCTATTACCTTTCCCTTTCTAGTTATTTATTTCCAAATAACTTGGATCTTTTGGCAGTTTTCTCCAATAAATTCCAGCCCCCCTCTTGCCTATTCTCTGTAGTCCTAATTGCAGTCATCCCTATCAGCAGAATCTCTTTTCTCCATTCCAGTGCTGGCTTAGTTCTCAAAATACTTTCTACTACTTTATGAATACAATATTCTGTATGATTATTGTCATGCTCCTTAACGGTCTGCATCCAAAATCCCAGTCTCTCCTTGTTTCTTGAGCTTCTATGCTGTATCATCATCATCATCATCCTTTTCTACTTTGAATTACAGTTTTCTGCTTGTGCCATGTATAAGAACCTTAACTGTGTTGCTCTAAAATACTCCTTCAAATTGGGTAATCCTAGTCCACCTTCTTGTATTGGAAGAATCCACTTATCCCAATTGACACTTGCCGTCTTCCCCTCCCAGATAAAATCCTTCAGCTCTTTATTAATTGCTATCCACAACTTCTCATCTGGTTGATAAAAATATACCTGACCTGTATATAAAACCAAAGGAACTAAAAACATTTTATCTGCTTGGATCTTACTATCCATATCCATATAACAAAGTTTCCAGTTTTTCAGTTTTTGTATTATTTTCTGTTTAGTCTCCTCTCGCATATCCTTAGCTGCCACAATTGAGTAATTTTTAATCCATACTCCTAAATACTACATTTTATCATCTCCCCATAAATATGGATATTGCTGAACCAGTTCTTGTGTGGGTACCTAATTTATTAATAATGCTTTTGTTTTAGCTTCATTAATTTTGTGTCCTGAAATGAAGTGAAACTCTTAAAATGTTCCTCAACACTGTAATGTCCCTTTCATGTTTTTGTCAGGTATAAAATAATATCATCTGCAAACAAAGCCAGCTTTTCTGGACTACTATACCAATTATATCCTTAAATTTGCGTCCCTTATTGTCATTGCCAACAGTTCTAAATATAATGTAAACAAGAAAGAGAAAAGAGAACACCCCTGCCTGGTTCCTCTACTCAAGCAGAAATTATCAGAGAGGACCCCACCCCACTTTAATTTTTGCCTCCGATCCCTCATGGTGCTGCTCTTTTTGTACCAATTAGTTTTGCTTCCTCTTTGACAAATACTGCACCACATTAAATTCCTTTTTCCTTCCCATGTCCATATTTCTTCTACAGAGGTCTCCTGTTCCTCATATTTCTCCTTACTTGTGGGACTCGTTGTTCCATCATACTGTGATATAACCTGCGTTAGACTTTTTACCCTAAATCCTTCACTTCACGGGTATTCCATATCAGCTTCTATTTTTTCAATTTCTGTTTTACTAATCTTCTGTTCTATGTTCCCTCTTTGTGATCCTTTTTTATATTATGAAATTGTTGATATCTGGACGCCTCTTCTTGTATTTTTCTTCGAATATCTTTGGGGCTGCTTTTTTTTTTGTATTGATTAATTTGGCTTTCTCCTTTGCATAAATACTGCACAGTATCAGATCTCTCTTTCCCATGTCCATATTTCTTTTGTATAGATTTTGTTCTTTATATTTAGCACTTCCTCAGTCTTTTCTTTTTCTAAACAGACCAAGGTTTCTTGGTCTATAAATGTTTCCATAAATCTGTTGCATTACTGAACAAAAATTTTTATTTGAAGCTTCTGACAGTATTTCTTGTGCAAATATTTTCTTTCCTCTAATTTCTCTCAATCTTTCTGTATATCTTTTGTCTGGAAATTCCGGGCTTCTTGCATAATAATTCACATACATAATTTCTTTCTTATCCAATGGTCCACTCTATCATCTTTATGGCTCTTTTTTAGCCCAGTTTTTGTGATTTTTGTGGACTACTACTTCCTTCTATAAAAGGGGGGCATCCACCCACTAAGCCTGGCCTAGCCCATTGTAGGAATGTTTCTGTGTCTTGGGGATCCTGCACTGGCATTTTTTTCCCAAGTACATGCACCAAAGCACCTACCAGAATTTGTCATTTTTATCTTGGGTCTTGTGCACCCAGCTATCTTTTTTATTTTTTAATCTACTTCTGTCCATCATATATGCTACATAAAATACAGTCTACATACATCAGTGTAGTCTTGGTGAGATTTTGTGAAAAAAGGGTCCAACTCGTTAAGGTACTCAGCAAGACTTGAGGATGAATTAAATTCCAGCAACACTACTCTCCTTTGCTTGCTGATTTATCATCTCCCCATTCGGAGAATTGACTGTTATTATCCTTAAGGATTTGTGTCCAAAATCTCATTCTTTCCTTATTTCCTGAATTATACCCCCTTCATCATTATCATCCCTTTTCATTTTGAATTGTAGCTTTCTGCTTGTGTTATGTATAACAGCCCTATCTATGCAGCTCTAAAATATCCTTTCAAATCAGGTAATCTTAAACCTCCTTCATCTGTTGGGAAGATCAACTTACCCCGCTTGACTCTTGCCCTCTTCACCGCCCAAATAAAATCTTTCAACTCTTTACTAATTACTGTCCACAACTTCTCGTCTGGTTGATGGAAATAAGCCAGACCTGTGCATAAAACTAAAGGGACTAAAACATTTTACTGCTTGTATCTTGCTATCCATATCCATAGGAAAATGCTTCTCTGTTTTTATATTATCTTTTGTTTAGTCTCTTCTCACATATCCTTAGCTGACATAACCAAATTCTTTTTAATCTAAACTCCTAAGTGCTTAACTTTATCATTTCCCATTGAATATGGGTATTGCTGGACAATTCGTGTGTTGGTAAATAGTTAATAGCTAAAGCCTTTCTTTTACCTTTATTAATTTTATATCCCTACAAAAAACAAACAAAAAAACCCAGAACTGTCTCAAAATATTCTGCAACTCTGAGATGTCTGGTTTCATTAGGTACAAAATAATATCTGCAAATAATGTCAACTTTTCTTGAACACCATACCAATTATATCCCTGAATTTCTCAGTCCCTTATTTTCTTAGCTAATGGTTCTAAAAATAACACAAATAACAAAGGGGAAAGAGGACATCCCTGCCTGGTTCCTCTCTTCAGAGAAAATTTCTCAGAAATAAACTCTCCAACTTTGATTTTTGCCTCTGACACCTTATATATCCTTCTAATTAACCTTATTACTGCATTACGAAATGCAAACGGTTCCATTGCCCTACTCATAAAATCTCAGATTACTCTATTGAATGCCTTGTCTGCATCAAGACCCACCAATAACAGTAGTATTTTCCTACATTCTTATTTACTCTGCATCATCATTGCCCTATTAATGTTGTCAAATGTTTGCCTCCCCTCCACAACACCACACTGGTCCATATCTATCAATTTCGGTATCACCATTCTTTAAGCTACTGTAGACGTTTTATAATCAAAGTTTAAAATTGTAATGGGCCTATATGAAGCTGATATTACAGTCACCACAGTTTTTTTTCTCCAGGATGTTGGTACCCCCCCTTTTTAAAATGTTAAACAAAACCTTCCAAATATTCATCACTTTCTTCCCACCTAACTTCTATGGAAAACCACCTAGAATTGGTTAGTTTAATTTTGTTTGGTTTACATCACCATTTTTATCTCATTTCCTTCTATCTTAACTGTTAATTGTTGAGCCTCATCTGCCTCTAGCCTTGGCATATTTAAGTCTTCCATAAATAATTCCATTTTGCTTTTTCTGGATTTCTCCACTTCTCTGCTTTATACAAATTTTCATAAAACTTCTGAAATATCTCTAATAACTTTATGGAACCTCTGGTTATTTTTCTTGTTATAGGCTCCCAAAGTTTGGCAACAACCCTTTCTACTTTCTGTTGCCTAAGTCGCTGTGCCAAAAGTTTTTGTGCACAGCAACCTTTATAAACTCATGCATCTTATCCAGGTACTCCCTTATTTTTTCTTTAGCACTCTGCAGTTGCACCTCCTCCTCTTGTTCTGTGAGATTCCCTTATTTGGCAATCCTTTCTCAGCCCCTCTAAATAATTACTTCTTAACCGGATCTCTTTCTTTTACTTCTACCCTATTTTTATATCCACTTTCATTTTATCCAACTCAACAGTTATAACCTCTGGAGTACTTTCTATCCTAAAAACTCCCAGATAATTTCCTCCACCCGTTCCTTAAATTCCTCTCTTTTTAACAAGTAGGTGGGGAAGCACCTGTGTCTCACTTTTACTTCATTACCCTGCATTTTTGTCTTAGCATTTATTGGTCAGGATCTACAATAGTTACAGATGTATAATAAAGTTCTCAATTAAATTGACACATTCCTGTGAAATATAATTTCTGTCAAGTCCAGCCAAGTTATTGTACCTTGGGGAATATGTAAATTCTCTCAGAGTTCCTACTACTGAATTAATGTCTTTCACACCAAATATTTTCATATATTTCTTCAGAAATCTACCCTTGTTTGTTATATTTCCCCCTGCAGGTCCCTACATACATCACTGTTGCAAATCAAATTCCAGTATTCACTTAAAAGTAGTATAGTAACCACCATAATCAAAGTCAGTTCGGTAGAAACTGAATAAAATAGAAAAAGAACAAGCAGCACAGCCAACAAGTGCTAAAATGTTTTATTAAGGTTAGTGCTTTCATGTAAAAACACTTTTAGTTGTGATAGGAACTTGGTCTGAAGAAGTAACAGCTTTTTATAACAAAATACATTCATCAAACAATTAACCAGTTAGCTGTTGCTACAGTATGTGCTAAAATTTACGTGAAAGCAGATAGGGCTTTAAAGGGACACTTTCACGGAGTCCAAAGTCTCTATTTGCTTGTAAATTAATGATCCATTTTAACTCAGTCTCAGTCCTGTTCACATTGCCACCCCCCACCCCCATATTTATATTGGTCAACTGTAGTACTCTGAATGAAAATGTATGCCCAATAAACTTACAGATCATGACCTAATTTTTATTTTAAGAAAGTAAGGAATTTAAAAAAGAGATTATGCTTCAAGTGCAATAATTCTCTAATAAGAGAATGTTCCAGGTCTGATAGGATAGGAACATATCCATGTCAATTTTGTAACGTTTGCAAGTATATATGGAGTGATTCTGCTTTTATACACCCAACTATGGGCATTGAGTACAGGTTTAAATTTTATGTAGACTAAAAGTAAAGACTTAGTATACTTTGCCACAAGTAATGACTGTCCATCACTCTATGTAGGAAAAACTAACCGTAGCTTAAAAAAGGGTATTGGAACATATAGGTGATATCAAAAAACAAGTGGAAACGAATGCCTTAAGTAAGCATATCTGTAAGTTTAATGGGCATACTTTTTCATTCAAAGTATTACAGCTGACCAATATAAATATGGGGGGGGGGGGCAGCAATGTGGTGAACAGGACTGAGATTAATGAGTTAAAATGGGTCATTAATTTACACGCAGATACGGACTTTAGACTAAATGAAAGTGTCCCTTTAAAACCCTATCTGCTATCACGTAAACTGAAGTATTGATACTATAGCAACAGCTAATCAGTTAATTGTTTGATGAATGTATTGTGTTATAAAAAGCTGTTACTTTTAGTTGTGATATGAACTTGGTCTGAAGAAGTGTTTTTACACAAAAGCGCTAACCTTAATAAAACATTTTAGTACTTGTTGGCTGTGCTGCTCATTCTTTTTTTATTTTATTCACTTAAAAGTAACAGTCCCTGCTGAAAGCTAATTTTTTCTATCCAAAAAAATTTTAAGCTCCAAAATAGCAGTTTTAGGTGGAATATAAATTTATGCCATCGTAATCCTCATCCCTTGCCAGTAGCCCTTTACTACTACAAATCTGCCATTGTTATCTTTGTGTTTCCTCCTCTATCACCATTGGAGCTCATCTAGCAATTAATGTAAGTGCTCCTGTTTTCCTTTGTCCCTGATATTCTGCAGAATACCCATCCCGAAAATCCTGGATTTCTCAATGCAGTTATGTATTCCTTCCTTTATGTCTGTACCTGTGACACCATTCATAATTGCAAGACAATATGGAAAGTGTTGCCATTATGGTAGTGTAAAATTAAATAAGGAGGCTTAGAAGATAGATCTTGAAGTTCAGAGACTCTTCGAGCAGAGGTTTTAGCTACTGGAAATACAGTTTTCCAGTTTAAAAATGTTAGTTCACAATTTACTGGTGGTTTAAAACAGTGATCCAGTTAAAGCTTGCAATACTAAATTCAAATCCCATGATAGAGTTTGATCTTTAAAAAAGACGGGTTTGCGAAGTAATGTTCCCCTTATAAATGCCTTACAAAGGTTTGAAGAAGCTAAGGATATGTTATTTGCTCCTATGTGGAGATTAGAAAGAGCAGCTAGTTGTACTTAAACAGTCAGAGAACAAACTCCTTTATTACAAATTGCAGCCGAAAACTCAAGAACTTTAGGTACTGGTGCTGAACAGAATCAATGTCGCTGTGTTGTGCCCAAAAGCAAATCTTTTCCACTTACTCCTGTAAATTTTCCTAGTGGAAGCTTTACAAGACAACAAAAGAATGCAATTGTGCAGGGGAGGGGAGCCTTGGCTGTCTGGATATCAGCGACAATAGAGAAGCCATGAGGGCAACTTTAGGCCTGAAATGCCTGGGTGAATCATGCCTGTCAGGTAAGAAAGGAGGTCTGGAATTGGATCCAGAATCCATGGTGGTCAAACTAGAAGAGACCAAAGAAAGGGAAACCAAATCTGATGAGGTCAATAAGGTGCAATGAGGAATATTGTGCTCTTCAAGAAGAAACTTGGAGATTAGAGGATTTGGGTGGGTAAGCGTAAGAGAGACCAGGGGGCTGATCGTGGAGAAGAGTGTCTCTCGGTGATTCCCCAGTTGGGGGGGGGGGGTCAGGGCCAAGAACCTGCTGCACTTATTGTTGAGGGGAGATGCAAAGAGGTTGCAGCAAGGTTGGCCCCACTGGTGGAACAGCTTTACCGCAACTCTTGTGTTGAGAGACCACTTGTGAGGTAATAAAATGGACATGCACAACTTGAATGCTATCACAGTGGATTTCCCTAGAATGAGTGTTGCTATCAGAAATCGAATGGATGAGGTCGCCCACTGCCACACTCTCAGAGCTTCTCGACACAAGGGGTAAGATTGGGTTTCTCCTTGTTTGTTGATGTACCATAACACTGACATTGTCCACCTGAATCACAATAATTCCAGAAGGAAGGGAGTGAGTCATTAAAGGCCTGCAATGCTAGGAGCACTGGTCTCATTTCTAGGACAGTGATATGCGTGTTGGCCTCTTCAGGAGACCAGGTGCCTTGAACCGTCTTTCCCAAGAAGTGCCCCCCCACCCAATTTAGGAAGCTTTTGTTATCACTATGGCTTTGGGCTGAGGAAGAATGAAGGGATGGCCTTATAATATATGATCTGTGCGAATCCACCACAAAAGGTATTTTTGCATACCTGAGTTACTTTGATTTGGGTGGACATAGGTTGGTGTAGAATAGACCACTGAGTTGCTAGGTATCTTGTTAATTGAACCAAATCTAGTGCAGCAGACACTGACCCCAGGGCTTGTAGAATCAATCAAGCTGATAGAGAAGAATTTTAAATTATCTTTTTGACTTGAAAATGAATTGTTTGTACCCTCGGTAAGGGAAGGGAGGCTGTCACTGATACTGTATTGAACAAGGCCCCTATAAGCTCGAATATCTGAGATGATTCTAGCTGAAATGTGTTGGGATTGATGGTAGTTCCTAGACGAGGGCAAAGCTGGAGTACATAACCTCATGATTTTGTCAGGAGATGCCTGGTTCAAACAGTTATGAGCCAGTTGTCCAAGTATGGAAACACCTGGAATCCCTGCAGTCTCAAGTGAGCTGCTTCTAGTGCCATGCATTTGGTGAATACCCTAGGGGGATGTGGTGATGCCAAAAGGCAGAGCTGTGAATTGATAATGACTGCCTCTCAGCCGGAAGAGTAGGTATCTTCTGGATCATCTGTACATCTTTATGTGATAGTGCACATCTTGAAGATCTACTGAGCACATTCAGTTACCCTTGTGCAGGAAAGGCAAAATGGACTGAACTGTGACCAGACGGAACTTGGTGTAATGGACTGACTTGCTCAGAACACAGAGATCCAAAACTGGTCTCCAGTCCCGTTTTCTTTGGCACTAAAAAGAATCTTGAGTAAGTTCTGGATTCTTTCTAGTCTTGGTGGGGGGGCTGTTCAGTGACTCTTTTCTAGCAGCTTTTTTATTTCCACTGCTGCTTTCCTGTGACTGGTTGGGACACGGCTGGAACACTACGAATTTTGTTTACAGTTGGTGGGGAAAGGTATTATATAATTTCTGGAAATAATCCTCTGCACCCATACATTTTTTGTAATGTCTAGGCAGGCTCTCTGATGCAGGGATAAATGACCCCTGACTGCCTCCAGAACTGGACAATTAGTCCTCCTTTTCAGGAGCGCTGATAGGATCTGTCAAAAAAAGAATCTTCTCTTAGAGTCCCCCCCCCCCCCCGGCTATGGGGGAATTATCTCCACTTGGATCATGGAAAGGACACTGGGATCTTTTAAACCACAGGAGCATTGATAAAGGAGAACTTGAAGGGATCCGCAAAATCACACAGGCACATCCAGGCATGTCTCCTAATGGAAATGCCTGAAACCACCACCCTTGAGGTACCTTTTGCTGCATGTGAAATGAACCTCATGGACGACTTTGAGATGGACTGTAGGGTACCCAACTGTGAGGCGGCAAACTCTCTGCCTTTGAAGTAATGGTCCCAGAGAGGGATTTGGAAAGTTCCTTAATCAAGTCCCTCTGAAGTCTGGTGAAGTGTGCCAAATAATTCAGAGACTTAATGCAAAGGTTGATGAAGCATATACACACTTCACAAATCTGTCCAAAGCCCTGGACTCACTGTTAGGGGGATGGATAGATGAACTCTGTTCTTCGAGTTCCTTCTTTGTGGCCACCTTTACACCCATGGCATCTATTGGTACTCTTTTGCTCCAGAATTGTCTTCCTTTTGGTGGTGCCAGTATCCTATCTGGTCTCTTGGGGATGGGCTCAACAGCATCAGGTTCCTTCCATGCCTGAGATCCCTTCCATGCCTGAGATCAAATCAATGAGCTCACCTGTGGTTGGACGTCACCCAGGAAGTAAATGGGCCAGACTCAAAGGCTTCTAGGAATGCCAATTCCTCTTCGGAAGGGTTATCAGTAGACCGATCACCCCTTTGCTTTAGGATCTCCAGGAAGTTTCCAAAGGAGATGTCATCAGGTGGTAATCTTGCGGACCCTTCCCCCTCATCAAAATCTGTATCTTCTGTGACTGACTCCTGAGGACAGTCTAAGTGCCTCCTCTTGCACTTTCTCTTCCTAGGGACTTCTTTGGTGGGATGCTAGGGAGAAGTATCAGAAAATATAAGTACCTGCTGGGTAGTCTGCAGACTTTGGGCTGGCTGTCCATGTAGAGTGTTGAGGCACAAAGCACAACACATATGAGATTGGGAAGACAGATCTGAAGGTGGGGGAATCGCCCTTTCTCTACAGTAGTGGTCTCCAACATTTTTTGCACCACGGATTGGTTTCATGCAACACAATTTTCTGGGGACCAGCCATCATGCTTGTGCATAAGTAAGCAATAATGATCAACGGGTGTGTGTTGATGTGTAATTTCATGCCTGCCCAGAGATGTTATGAGGCCCGATGCCACAAGTGGAAGGCCTTTACACCCCTGGAAGGGCATTAATTACACATTAACAAGCTCCCTGTTGGGCATTACTGCGCTTAGAGAAGTAGTTCTCTGTAAAATTGTGTTGTACTTTTTTGTTTTTTGTTTAAGTACTATATTATTTTTTTTATATATTTGTAATGTAAAATAGTTCCTCCGCCTAATGTTTCAAGCTTGCTGTAGTATATGTTAATGGTGTTGGAGGAAGCATTTTACATTAAAAATATAACACTTAAACATTCAGGCAATTTAATTTATTTTTTGATCCCTTACTCCTAAAACGTTTGGTTTGTTGCCAGTCATTGGAGACTGAAGTTAGAAAATAATGGCATACATTTGAATTTCAGACAATTATTTTCTTCAGAAAATTCCTACCAACACAAATCCTTTTAGTTAAGCAAGTCTGTAATTTTATAAGAGCAGTAATTAAAATCTGTTCCTATTTTTGAGCCTTTGTTCCCTCATAATTTTAGGGTTTATCCAGATTTCTTCAGCTGAAAGGTCCAGAGGTATGCAAATCTCTTTACTGTTGTTCTCACTCACTCTCTCACACACACCTCTGTTTTAAAAAATCTATGCCAACACAAATCCTAATAATCAAATAAAATATGTTCCTATTTTGAGCCTTTGTCCCCCATTTTTTTAGGTTTATCCAGATATCTTGAGGTATAAGTCAAGACAGCATACCTTTCAACTCTCCAGACTTTGCAGAATGTCCAGATTTTTGGCTTGTATGTTTGGTCTCATCTCATAAAATGTGTAGTTTTCTGGAAAATGACTGGGGATTGAAGTCATTAAGTAATTACAGGCATCTGAGTTTCAGACTTCATATCATTCTGATAATACATAGGTTCATAGGTTCGTACTAGGCTATCTGCCCTAGGGCATTTATAAGCCTAGCCAGAGTGTATGTGGCTTACACCACCCCTTAGGATGAGAATACTACGCCCTTTTAGGGTTTAGTTTACTATGCCTCTGTCTAGTAGTGACACAGAGATGACCCCCGGGGTAAACTTACGATCTCCCATCCACTCGTCGAGATTTCTCTTGAATAGAGTCAGTGAGGAGCTCTGCCTAACATGGACTGGGATTCTGTTCCAGAGTGTAGGGAGCCTCTGGGTTATGAATCTGTCCCTCCAGCACGTTCTATTTATTTCTGTGTTGAGGTTTAAGTCACTTGTTCTCGTGGCTCTGATGGATTTGGATTTTCTGAGGTGGAGCATGTCCATTAATTCAGGATTGGACATGGCCTTGTACGTCAGGCACAGATCACCTCTGAGTAGGCGGTATGCTACTGAATAGAGCTGGAGTTTTTTCAGTCTGGCAGCATATGACATATGTTTAAGACCCTTTATCCTCTTGGTGAGGAACTTTTGGGGTCTTTCCAACTGCTGCAGGTGTCGGGTGAGATACATCCCAAATGGGGCATTGTACTCAATCATTGGCCTGATAAGAGAAGAGTACAGGGGCACAATGACCTCTCGATCTAGATGTGAAACCCTTCATGATAAGGTGGGCAATATAGAAGGTCTTCCTAACCACTTTGGCAATGTGAGTGTCAAATGAGAGGTTACTGTCAACCTGGGTCCCTAGGTCCCGGATTACCTCTTCCGTACTTAATGGATTAACGCCTATGTGGTAATTTGTCGGTACCTTGTTTTTCCCAAAGGGTATGACTATACATTTTTTGGCGTTTAGCTTAAGGCCATGGCTCTGGCACCAATTATCCATTTCTATGAGGCCTCTCTGAAGGATGTTTGTGTCCGCTGGAGTATCAATTATGGCGCCCAGTTTGTAGTCATCTGCGAACTTTGTCAGCCACAATCCTCCTATGTTTGCCTGTACCTCGGAAAAATAAATGCCGAACAAGAGGGGTCCCAGGACTGAGCCCTGTGGGACACCGCTTGTGACTGGCTTAGAGTCTGACATAGCTCCAGCAACTCTGACCCTGTGGGTTCTGTCCTTGAGCCAGTTTGCAACCCATCTTGTGACATATGGGTTTACATTTAAGCTGGTGAGTTTGTCTATGATGCCCGAGTCGGGTATTGTGTCAAAGGCTTTTGCAAGGTCAAGGTAGGCTGTGTGAACTGCCTTGCCCTCATCAATGGCCTTAGTGACTGTTTCAAAAAAGTCGACCAAGTTCAAAAGGCAGGATCTGCCCTTGACAAAGCCAAATTGGGTAGGATCCAATGTCTGTGGGTCCCCAATGTCTTTGTTTATGAGTTCCATAATGATCCTCTCCATAGCTTTGCAGACCAGGCTCGTCAAGCTTATGGGGCGGTAATTTCCAGGGTCCGTAGAAGCACCGCCTTTGTGAAGTGGGACCACTGTTGCCGTACGCCATTCTTTGGGTACATATCCTGTAGTAAGGCTAAGATTAAACAGCAGCCTTATGTGTGGGTTTAGTTCCTCTTGGAGTTCATGTAGCACACAGCCCGGGACACCATCCGGTCCCATTGATGCTGTGTTTTTAGCTTTACAGAGGGCGGCTCTCACCTGGGCATCTGAGATGTTAGGGAGGCTACACTCTGCTGGGATAGTTATTTCTCCTTTTGGGGGGGAGGGGGAGGAGAAATTTGCACTGAACCTGTCTGCCAGAATGTTGGCAATGTCAGTGGGTTCAGTGTATTTTGTGTCATTTTGGACTAACTCTGAGCATATCTGGGAGTTTCCACCCAGGTTTCTAACATAGCTAAAGAAGGCCTTGTGATTGTCTTTTGCGATTTTTCTCTCAAAGTTGGCCTTGGATGATTTTATGCTTTGGACAGCTAGCAACTTTCTAAGTTTATAAAACCAATAATTAAAATCTGTCATTTTTTGTTGTTGTTTTTTCCCCCATTATTTGTGGCCCTGTCCAGTTTTCTTGTGCAGAGAGGTTAAGAGATATGGTCATGACCTACGCAAACCTCTTAACTGATGCTGCTGCTGCCAGGGATTGCTCTCATTCTTCACTCTCTGTCTCTCTCTCAGAAACTCAGACACACACACTCAGACACACGTGTATATATATATATATATATATATATATATATATATATATATATATATATATATATATGTATATATATATATATATATATATATATATATATATATATATATGTATATATATATATATATATATATATATATATATATATATACGTATATATATATATATATGTATATATATATATATACGTATATATCTATATATATATATATATATATATATACATATATATATATATATATATGTATACACACACACAGTCTCTTTTGCTTTCATGCAAGCGTTCAC